>NC_069500.1:510936914-510974414 GCF_027579735.1 Bombina bombina
AACCTTACACTTATTAACCCCTAATCTGACGCCCCCGCTATCGCTGACACCTGCATTATATTATTAACCCCTAATATTCCGCTCCGGACACCGCCGCAACCTACATTATAGCTATGAACCCCTAATCTACTGCCCCTAACATCACCAACACCTATATTATATTTATTACCCCCTAATCTGCACCCCCAATCGTCCCTGCCACCTACCTACACTTATTAACCCCTAATCTGCCGACCGGACCTCGCCGCCACTATAATAAATGTATTAACCCCTAAACCGCCGCACTCCCGCCTTGCAAACACTATAATAAATTGTATTAACCTCTAATCTGCCCTCCCTAACATCGTCGCCACCTACCTACAAATATTAACCCCTAATCTCCCGCCTGCAATGTCGCGGCTACTATAATAAATGTATTAACCCCTAAACCTAAGTCTAACCCTAACCCTAACACCCACTAACTTAAATATCATTTAAATAAAACGAACTAAATTTACTAAAATTAAATAAATTATTCTGATCGGAACAGCCAATAGAATGCAAGGTCAATCCGATTGGCTGATTGGATCAGCCAATCGGATTGAACTTCAATCTGATTGGCTGATTCAATAAGCCAATCAGATTTTTCTTACCTTAATTCCGATTGGCTGATAGAATCCTATCAGCCAATCGGAATTCGAGGGACGCCATCTTGGACGACGTCCCTTAAAGGAACCATCATTCGTCGTTAGTCTGCCGGTTGAAGAGATGGCTCCGCGTCGGCTGGCTGGAAGATGGCTCCGCTCCACTTCGGATGGATGAAGATAGAAGACCCCGCTTGGATGAAGACTTCTACCGGATGGAGGACATCTTGTTGCTCCACTTGGATGAAGAATTCGGCTCGGCTGAGTGAAGACGACTCAAGGTAGGGAGATCTTCAGGGGGTTAGTATTAGGTTTATTTAAGGGGGGTTTGGGTGGGTTAGAGTAGGGGTATGTGGGTGGTGGGTTTTAATGTTGGGGGGTATTGTATTTTTATTTACAGCTAAAAGAGCTGATTACTTTGGGGCAATGCCCCGCAAAAGGCCCTTTTAAGGGCCGGTAAAAGATCTGGTTACTTTTTAATTTAGAATAGGGTAGGGCATTTTATTATTTTGGGGGGCTTTTTTATTTTATTAGGGGGCTTAGATTAGGTGTAATTAGTTTAAACTTCTTGTAAATTTTTTATATTTTCTGTAATTTAGTGTGTTTTTTTGTATTATAGATTAGTTTATTTAATTGTATTTTAGTTTAGCTAATTGTAGGTAATTTATTTAATTAATTTATTGATAGTGTAGTGTTAGGTTTAATTGTAACTTAGGTTAGGATTTATTTTACAGGTAATTTTGAAATTATTTTAACTAGGTAGCTATTAAATAGTTATTAACTATTTAATAGCTATTGTACCTAGTTAAAATAAATACAAAGTTGCCTGTAAAATAAATATAAATCATAAAATAGCTACAATGTAACTATTAGTTATATTGTAGCTATATTATGGTTTGTTTTATAGGTAAGTATTTAGTTTTAAATAGGAATAATTTATTTAATTATAGTAAATTTATTTAGATTAATTTAAATAATTATATTTAAGTTAGGGGGGTGTTAGGGTTAGGGTTAGACTTAGGTTTAGGGGTTAATAACTTTATTATAGTAGCGGCGACGTTGGGGGCGGCATATTAGGGGTTAATAAGTGTAGGTAGGTGGCGGCGACGGTTGGGGGGGCAGATTAGGGGTTAATAAAATTTATTATAGGGTTTGCGAGGCGGGAGTGCGGCGGTTTAGGGGTTAATACATTTATTATAGTGGCGGCGAGGTCCGGTCGGCAGATTAGGGGTTAATAAGTGTAGGTAGGTGGCGGCGACGGTTGGGGGGGGCAGATTAGGGGGTAATAAATATAATATAGGTGTCGGCGATGTTAGGGAAAGCAGATTAGGGGTTCATAGCTATAATGTAGGTTGTGGCGGTGTCCGGAGTGGCAGATTAGGGGTTAAAAATTTTTTATTATAGTGTTCGATGTGGGGGGGCCTCAGTTTAGGGGTTCATAGGTAGTTTATGGGTGTTAGTGTACTTTATAGCACAGTAGTTAAGAGCTTTATGTTCCGGCGTTAGCCCATAAAGCTCTTAACTACTGACTTTATTTTGCGGCTGGAGTCTTGTCGGTAGAGGGTCTACCACTCACTTCTTCCAAGACTCTAAATACCAGCGTTAGGCAAATCCCATAGAAAAGATAGGATACGCAATTGACGTAAGGGGATCTGCGGTAGCCTAGAGTCACGGAAAGAAAGTGAGCGGTAGACCCTTTCCTGCCTGACTCTAAATACCAGCGGGCGGTCAAAAGCAGCGTTAGGACCCCTTAACACTGCTTTTGACGGCTAACGCCAAACTCTAAATCTAGCCGTATGGTTGTTATTCTGAAACGGTGTAAATTGAACCGTTGTGAAACGAGGGCCACCTGTGTACATATTTATATATATATATATATATATATATATATATATATATATATATATATATATATATATATATATGTACTGTATATATATCAGGGCTCAAAATTTAAACTCTTTACTAGCCATTGGTGAGTGGAAATTTAATAGTGGCGAGTGAAAGTTAGTGAGTGAATGTTGAATCCACATTCACTCACGGTCCGAAGTGTGGTGGCGTGTTGTAAGTAGCAACACCAGCAAAACGATTAAGACTCGCAGAAGGGTCAGATTGGCAATTGGCATTTTTTAGCAATAAAGTATTTTGTAATTAAGCTATGTACATTTTTCTTTTTAGACATATTGTGATTGCACACATAGGGCTAGATTACAAGTGAGGCACATATTTGCACTTCCATGAGTGTGTTTTTCGACTCTCAATTCTATATTAAGGCGCGTCCCGTTTTACGCATATAACAGGTCACAAGTAAAAATTATTATATGAAGAACATAAAATTTATTATGTGAAGAACGTAGGAATTTAAAATATGCGTAAAACGCATCGAGGTTCGTAATTTAGGACTAACATGGTTGGGTTAGTGCACTTGTAGAATTGCTATCTTCAATGCGCGTTATTGAAATATTGAAATGTTAGTCCTAAATTGCATATTCCAATGCACATTACGCATATTTTACATTTTTTACATAGAAAATAAACTACTTTTTATAAATAAAAATATATATTTCTCTATATTTTTATCTGATACTTTTAATGTAAAATACATATCAATACCTTTATATCACTGGCTTTCAAACCTGTCCTGGCTTTTAGGATTACCATGGGTGAGAGCTGATAAAAATGTGGCCTGTTAGGGAGGCCTGCGGACAGGTTTGAAAACCAGTGGTCTATATCTATAGGAATAGATATACAGGTATAGGTATATAGAAATATAGAACTATGTATACAAAATAAAAAGTATATTGTTCTGTGTGTGCAGAACATTGGAATGTGAAATATTCATAATTTATTTCGGGTTTAGTGCACTTGAATACACACAATGGGGTTAGATTGTGAGGATGAGTGTTAGGTTTTTTTCCAGTTCTCCCGCTCACTTGAAGTCTAGTGAGGAATAGGTTCACGCTATTGTGCCTTCGCAAAGTCTAGTATTTGAGCACGTCGGGTTTCACTTGCACTCAAACTCTATGTTAGTGCAATTAATAATGATAATATAATGAACTAATCACATTATAGGGATAACTCAGTTTTGACTGTGACCCCAACCGACACACACACAACTAAATACTGAATGGTTAATGAAAAATACAGTTAAGATTTCTTGAATAAAACATAAAGAGACATAAATCCTGTAATAGGCAGAGCACAAAAGCAAGGGGGAAAAAAGCTTTGCTATTGCGATTTGTGATCTATCTTCAGCCTCTTGCAACCAAAAGCAATATGGTCACAAGAGGCCCTGTTCCTGTGACCATATTGCTGTTGGTTGGAAGAGGCTGATGATAGATCACAAAATCACAATAGCAAAGCTTTATTTTTTATTTTTAATGGATGTTTAGGATTTGAAGGTGGGCTCATAGGTGTTTAGGGGTTCCTGAGCTTTAGCAGTGAGGCTCTTGGGTGCTGGCTGGTAATTGGTGTAGGGAGTATTGCAACTGGGAGGGGGGGTTTACATAGTGACATTCTAGCATAACAATAAAACAGAACATTTTACTTTTAAACAATATCCCTCCTTTACAATGTGCTACAGTAAAATCCTTTCTACACAGTTTTGTATCTCTGATGAACTTTGCCTGGAGATGACATTATAATAGAGAAGGGACTACTTTAGTTAGCTGTCATTGAAGCTCATTTATTTTTACCAATTTAGAGCCATATTACAAGTGGAGCGCTATTTAATGCTCCCACATGAGAAGTACGCTTCTTGCGCGCTCCGGATAGTGCTCGCATTACAAGTTGAAAGTAAACAGAATTTGCTTGCGTAATAACCTAACGCACGCAAAAAGCCAAATTATTCCCCCATAGAAGTCAATTGCCCCATAGAAGTCAATGGAGCAAAAAAGTGCGCTAACCCGACATGAAAATATGAATATTTCACATTCCAATGTTCTAAACATAGCAGGATATATGTTCTATTTATTCATAAATACGTATTTCTATATATATCTGATGGTATTTTGGTACAATATTTATCTATACCTATATAGTTACATGATTATATATAGGTAAAGATATATACAGATATATATAGTGATCTCTATGTATAAATACATAGAACATATTCTGCAATGTGCAGAGCATTGGAATGTGAAATATATACAGTAAATACATAGTTAAAACCTTTATTAAAAACTTGTGTTAAAGCCTGTATACACAGGCCAAAATGTCCCCCTTCTAGATCCTTTACCTAGACTTTGTTCCCCCCTCCACTCTAGGGTCCCCCTGTACATCATTCTCCCTCTTCCTCCCTCTCTTCTTCCACCTCCCTGCTGTTCTTAGCATACATTTTTTCTGTAGTGTAACGGTCAAACCTGTTCCCACCCCTTCTGCTTCCCTCCAGCGATGGGCCGGCCACCCGCCTCCCTCCTAACCCTCCCATTCCACCAACGATCGGCACCACCACTGCCCGATGTAGAGAGGGACACAGTGGGGCATGCAGAAATAGCGCAATCTCGCTACTTTTAGCGAGATCGCGGCAGAGAGGGACCAGGTCCTTAACGACTTAACAACCAGTGCCGTCCTTGAGCCTGTCTCGCACAATCTCTACTGTGCATCGGCATTGCTCGTTAAGGAATTAAGGCCAGGTATGTTTGTCTCACACAGTCTCTACTGCACATGACTGCGTCGGACAAACATTCTTGGCCTTTTATTATATAGGATGAATATTGCATAAATATGCTTTTTCAGGTTTTCTTCTTGACAGCAAAGGGCTCCAATGCACTTATATATATGTCAATATTGCATAAATATGCTTTTTCATGTTTTCTTCTTGACAGCAAAGGGCTCCAATGCACTTATATATATGTCTAAATGTGTGCACATATGTATTTATGTGTTTATATGTGCATATTTGTCGTCTGTAAATACATACATCCATAAATACAAATGTACACACATATAAACATTTATATATAATGCCATTCCCTTTTCTCACGCAAGCAACTGAAAGAGAGAAGGGCCTGTCAATAACCCAGAGCGAGCATGTTTGGGGTGATCTCTGACCCATAGTTGTTTGAGTTGTTCTTATTACATATTAATACTACAGTATTAGACAATTTAAATATACACAGCTAATTGTATTGAGACTTTCAGCAAAATTATTTTTGACATGTATAAGTGCTATTCTTTCAAATGCAAGGCGGAAAAGGTTTTGTTACAATATCCCTTTGATTAAACAAGATTGTACAGATATTTGTCAAGTTCTTTCTCTGCCTGAATTTGAGGTAGAATTTACCGTACAGTGCTACAGTGTGCCATGCACTAACAGATACAAGATTTACATTTTGCAGAATTAAAATACATTCTGTACCTACCTTTTTTATTCTTTATGTAGAACCAAATTACCAGAGCAAGACAGAAGAGAAGAGCCAATCCTCCAATAATACAAGCAATCACAGGGGGGGACATCAAAGAGGCTTCTGCAAGGCACACATAAGAAGTTTAGCTTTATATTCTATCATTTCTCATGACTGCTTAAACACTTATTACTGCACTGATATACATGAACAGTGGCGTTTTATGTCACTGAACACACACATAAAATGCTAGATTTGTCTAGCCACTAAGCAATGACACTAAGCAGATCAGAAATTGGCTTTATTATGAAACTAGTTGGTAAGCCTGCTAGGAGGGCAGTCTATGGCATCTACTTATCAAGCCGTCAACCGCAAATACACTGAAATTCTGCAGCGTATTTGTGGCGAGCCTGATTGCCCTTAGTTATCAAACCCTACAGACCGGCAAAAGTAGAATTTTGTGACGTAACATATGATCCGCCGGACTCAGTCCGACACAGATTGATGCTTACGTCATTACAGATGTTCTGAATGCAAATTCGGCACAATCTGACTACTTTTGATAGTTATCAAATTTCTACCAGGTACGCCCGCCACTATTCCGGCCCAGCATACCTGGTTTTCAATCCACTGCCCTGGAGGCAGCGGATGCCATAGGAATCAATGGGAGTCTGAAAGCAGCGAAAGCTCATGTTCGCTGCTGCCCAATATCCCATTGATTCCTATGGTAACGTTTACATCTAACACCCTAACATGTACCTTGAGTCTAAACACCCCTAATCTGCCGCCCCCTACACCGCTGCCACCTACATTATACTTATTAACCCCTAATCTGCCGCCCCGACACCGCCACCACCTACATTATACTTAATAACCCCTAATCTGCTGTCCCCTACACCGGCGCCACCTACATTATACTTATTAACCCCTAATCCACCCCCCTACACCACTGTCACCTACATTATACTTATTAACCCCTAATCTGCCACCCCCTACACCGCCGCAACATACATTATACTTTTAAACCCCTAATCTGCCCCCCTGCACCGCCACCACCTACATTATACTTATTAACCCCTAATTTGCCGCCCCTACATCGCCGCCACCTGCCTACATTTATTAACCCCTAATCTGCCTCCCCCAACGTCGCCGCCACTATATTAAATTTATTAACCCCTAAACCTAAGTCTAATCCTAACCCTAACACCCCCTAACAAATATAATTTAAATAAATCTAAATAAATATTCCTATCATTAACTAAATTATTCCTATTTAAAACTAAATACTTACCTATAAAATAAACCCTAAGATAGCTACAATATAACTAATAGTTACATTGTAGCTAGCTTAGGGTTTATTTTTCTTTTACAGGCAAGTTTGTATTTATTTTAACTAGGTAGAATAGTCACTAAATAGTTATTAACTATTTACTAACTACCTAGTTAAAATAAATACAAATTTACATGTAAAATAAAACCTAACCTAAATTACAATTACACCTAACACTACACTATAATTAAATTAATTCCCTAAATTAAATACAATTAAATAAAATTAAATAAAATTATCTAAAGTACAAAAAACCCCACTAAATTACAGAAAATAAAAAACAAATTACAAGATTTTTAAACTAATTACACCTAATCTAATACCCCTAACAAAATAAAAAAGCCCCCCCCAAAATAAAAAAGCCCTACCCTACACTAAATTACAAATAGCCCTTAAAAGGGCCTTTTGTGGGTCATTGTCCCAAAGTAATCAGCTCTTTTACCTGCAAAAAAAAGTACAATTCCCCCCCAACATTAAAACCCACCACCCACACAACCAACCCTACTCTAAAACTCACCCAATACCCCCTTTAAAAAACCTAACACTAACCCCTTGAAGATCACCTTACCGGGAGGAGTCTTCACCCAACCGGGCCGAAGTCCTTAACAAAGCAGTCAGAAGTGGTCCTCCAGACAGGCAGAAGTGGTCCTCCAGACGGGCAGAAGTCTTCATCCAGATGGCATCTTCTATCTTCATCCATCCGGCGCGGAGCGGCTCCATCTTCTAGACATCCGATGCGGAGCATCCTCTTCATCCGACGTCTTCTTGAACAATGACGGTTCCTTTAAATGACGTTATCCAAGATGGCATCCCTTCAATTCCGATTGGCTGATAGAATTCTATCAGCCAATCGGAATTAAGGTAGGAAAAATCCTATTGGCTGATGCAATCAGTCAATAGGATTGAAGTTCAATCCTATTGGCTGATCCAATCAGCCAATAGGATTGAGCTTGCATTCTATTGGCTGATTGGAACAGCCAATAGAATGCAAGCTCAATCCTATTGGCTGATTGCATCAGCCAATAGGATTTTTCCTACCTTAATTCCGATTGGCTGATAGAATTAAATCAGCCAATCGGAATTGAAGGGACGCCATCTTGGATGACGTCACTTAAAGGAACCATCATTGTTCAAGAAAACATCGGATGAAGAGGATGCTCTGCATCGGATGTCTAGAAGATGGAGCCGCTCCGCGCTGGATGGATGAAGATAGAAGATGCCGTCTGGATGAAGACTTCTGCCTGTCTGGAGGACCACTTCTGCCCGTCTGGAGGACTACTTCTGCCGGCTTTGTTGAGGACTTCGGCCCGGTTGGGTGAAGACTTCTCCCAGTAAGGTGATCTTCAAGGGGTTAGTGTTATGTTTTTTTAAGGGGGTATTGGGTGGGTTTTAGAGTAGGGTTGGTTGTGTGGGTGGTGGTTTTAATGTTGGGGGGGGATTTGTACTTTTTTTTTTACAGGTAAAAGAGCTGATTACTTTGGGGCAATGCCCCGCAAAAGGCCCTTTTAAGGGCTATTTGTAATTTAGTGTAGGGTAGGGCTTTTTATTTTGGCAGGGCTTTTTTATTTTGTTAGGGGGATTAGATTAGGTGTAATTAGTTTAAAAATCTTGTAATTTTTTATTTTCTGTAATTTAGTGTTGGTTTTTTTTGTACTTTAGATAATTTTATTTAATTTTATTTAATTGTATTTAATTTAGGGAATTAATTTAATTATAGTGTAGTGTTAGGTGTTAGTGTAATTTAGGTTAGGTTTTATTTTACAGGTAAATGTGTATTTATTTTAACTAGGTAGTTAGTAAATAGTTAATAACTATTTAGTAACTATTCTACCTAGTTAAAATAAATACAAACTTGCCTGTAAAATAAAAATAAACCCTAAGCTAGCTACAATGTACTATCAGCGGTGTAGGGGGGCAGATTAGGGGTTAATAAGTATAATGTAGGTGGCGGCGGTGTAGGGGGGGCAGATTAGGGGTTAATAAGTATAATGTAGGTGGCGGCGGTGTAGGGGGGGCAGATTAGGGGTTAATAAGTATAATGTAGGTGGCGGCGGTATAGGGAGGGCAGATTTGGGGTTAATAAGTATAATGTAGGTGGCGGTGGTGTAGGGGGGCAGATTATGGGTTAATAAGTATAATGTAGGTGGTGGTGGGCTCCTGGAGCTGTGGTTTAGGGGTTAAACACTTTATTTAGTTGCAGCGGGGTCCGTGAGCGGCTGTTTAGAGGTTAATACATTTATTAGAGTTGCGGTGGGCTCCGGGAGCGGCGGTATAGGGGTAAAACAGTATAGTATAGTGTGGGTGTTTAGTGACAGGGTACCAATAAAGCTGGGAAAAAGCCAAAGAACAGCGAGATTGATGACTGTTAGTTAACAACAGTCCGCTGCTCATCACCCCGTACTTGGTGCCCGGCTTTTTGACAGCTTTTTTTGTAACTTTGGAGAACGTATTCAGGTCTGCGGCAGCGATGTTAAGCGATCTTAGGCGAGCTTATTGGTGCCGGTGAATGCAAGTAAGTTGACGGCTTGATAAGTAGATGCCAGTGTGTTAATAAAAAAAAAAAATTGAACTACAGAAAAAAATAAACAAATTATCAAAAATTAAACCTAATCCCTATGAAAATTAAAAAGCTTTTGCAGGGTATTGCCCCAAGATAAACAGCTCTTTTATATTAAAAATACACAAAGTCCCCCCTAACAGTAAAACCCCCACCTACCAAACCCCCCCAAAATAAAAAACCTAACACTAAAAAACCAAGGCAAGAAGTATGTCAAGAGATGATATCTTGTATAAAAAGAAAGAGAAAAAGAACCAGAACCAGATAAGATTAATTTCCACCTTCAATAACCAGTGGGAGGAGGTTAGGTCAATTATGAAAAAGAATTGGCACCTTCTCACAATGGATGAGAAAATTGGAGAAGCTGTGGGGCAGACCCCGCAATGGTGGCTAGAAAGTCTCAAAGTTTGAAAGATAGACTTGTTAGGAGCCTGTTTAAAAGAGGTCACTCAGACTCTGATTGGTTACGTAAGAATAAAGGAATAAAAGGTAGCTTCCCGTGTGGCCATTGCGTGTACTGTGTACACATGGAAAGTACAAAGAAGTTTTCAGTTGATGGATCAAAAATGTATGACATTAGGTTCGTTTTCAATTGTAATTCTGTGGGGGTTATATACCACCTTCGATGCTCGTGTCTGTTTTTTTATGTTGGAAAAAAAAAAGAGCCATAAAGGATCGGGTAAAAGAGCATAGGGACGATATCACTAAGCTGCGAGACACTAATGTAGCAAGACATTTTGCTTGTGCACACAATAGTGATGCAGAGTCTCTAAAGTTTGTGGTTATTGACAATGGCATCTCCTCTGGAAGAGGAGGTGACAATAACAAAGTTTTACTTCAGAAGGAAGCCAAGTAGAATTTTAGACTGAGGACTAGATTTCCACTTGGCTTAAACGATAAACTGGAATATGCCTGCGTTTTGTAAATTCTGTTAAAATTTCCCTTTTTGCCAGTCCTCTATTTTCTCAATTGTATAAATTCTATGTATGTGAGAGTGAGCGCCATATTGACAGATCAACATTGAATATACAATACTGTAGCAGTAGTGACATATATGAATTCATGTTATTGACTATGAATTATGCTGTAACATTGTTACTAACTGCATAGTAAGTTGGGCAGTCCGTTTAGATGTTTCAAATCTTTAAGATGGTAAAGTCCAACTTAATGGGATTCATGTGTGGATCACCTGAGCACATACAGGTGATATAAAAGAGGTGGTTCTGGGAGATTAATTATGCCCTGATGAAGCTCCTGACACACAAGTCTATGGTGGGGGTGAAACATACGTGACGTTGGCACTCAGTGTGTTATGCCATTTGCATCAATGTGGCTTTTGGATACTTTGCTATGAAGTTAACATTTTTGCAAGATAAACCCGCTATCTGCTATATGTGGATCTTTCAGCAACTAAACAGTCAGTAGGAGGAGTTTCCAGACATCCGTGGTACACCCTGAGTGAGGGGTTTGGATCAGACGTACCCTAGCTGGTATATGTACACAGAACTGTGTTTATGAGACTTTGCTGTATTGGTATTTTCCCACTGGAAGTTATCCACATAGAAGCTGCTATACAAGTTCTACACATGACAGGCATGACAGCCTATGAGACAAAGGTTTTCTGGAACCTAACCAACCAGAAGAGAGGTGTGTAACAGCACTAACCCGCCTACCCTTGACGTCATCTAAGGTATCGGCATGTCTGAGAGCTGAAGCCGAATGGCGGTTTGTTTAAACGCTGCTGCAAATAGAGGTATACCTCCGGATCCTTAGCTTGCAAGCCCTTGATATCATTTGTGGACTGTGTGAGTTACTCTGACTAGTGATATATAGCCAGATGTTTATGGTCTTCGCTTTAAAGGACTCTATGTGAAATTTGTATATGCTTATGTGCAAAAGGTTTTTTCTTGCTTCATTTAGGTTTTAGGTATTTTTGTTAGATGTTGGTTTTTTTTTTTTGGTCTGTTCAGGACACTGAACACTACCCGGTCAATGATATGTTTTCATAAATTTCAACTTAATAAATTACATTTTATTAAGCATACTGTGTGCAGTAATCCCTTTCTTTAAAGTGACATGTATGCCACTTGATTCTTTCTATATCTTTCTATAAAATATCTCTTTAAAGGGTTGCACAAGGTTTTGTTCATAGTAGTATTAACTCCTCCCTACAATCATATATAATAAATACTTTACACTTTAGATTTGGGTACTTTCCGTATTATTACATTAAAGCTTTGCACTGTCTATTTTTTATTTTAATACATTTAGATTCTGAAGTGATTTTACAAATTTTGATTATTCTTTAAAATTTTCTGTAATATTTTAATAAATTAGGATCACACTTTGCATATTTCTGTGTATCTTTTAAAAATTACATTGCACTTTGTGTTTGCTCCATTGTAAAACTAAAACTGAAAGTTTCAGAAAGTGAGAATAACATAGTAGTTCCCTAGGTTGAACAGGGGAGTTCCCAGGGTATGTCTGAAGCTTTCTCAAAATCCCTGTGAAATGAAGTAAGCATTTTAACCCCTTAATGACCACAGCACTTTTCCATTTTCTGCTCGTTTGGGACCAAGGCTATTTTTACATTTTTGCTGTGTTTGTGTTTAGCTGTAATTTTACTTTAGTGTAGTGTAGCAGATAACCCAAAGTATTGATCTAGGCCCATTTTGGTATATTTCATGCCACCATTTCACCACTAAATGTGATCAAATAAAAATAATCGTTCACTTTTTCACAAACCTTTTTTTACAAACTTTAGGTTTCTCACTGAAATTATTTACAAACAGCTTTTGCAATTATGGCATAAATGGGTTTAAATGCTTTTCTGGGATCCCCTTTGTTCAGAAATAGCAGACATATATGGCTTTGGTGTTGCTTTTTGGTAATCAGAAGGCCGCTAAATGCCGCTGCGCATCACACGTGTATTATGTCTAGCAGTGAAGGGGTTAATTTGGTAGCTTGTAGGGAGCTTGCAGAGTTTTACATATGCTGCTGTGTAGGATCCCCCCTTAGCCCCCAACCTCCCTGACCCCCCCAAACAACTCTCTAACCCTCCCTCTTTTAGCCCAGTTGTGTTTTTCCCAGAGGAGAACCTCCCTGTAGTATATCAGTCTGATCCTGCCTAACAAGGTCAACCCCAGACAATCACATTAGTTAGGTGAACATTGGGCAAGGAGTCTTTTTCCCCATCAAAAACCACAGATTGCATTATCTTTCAGGCAACCTTTTGCAAGGAATATTGCACAATATGGTATTATAAGTGAATGGTTAAACAAAGCATCTTAATAGGGCAGTAACTTTTTTTTAGAGCTTCCTATACATTTAATGGAAGCACAATTGCTGCCCTTACTGATCTTTAATTACAAATGATGAGTTAGGCATTGCACTCAACCTCAATACAAAATACCACTGTAAAAATTTGTAATTTTTGGGTAAGAGACCTCGTACGTCGAGACAAACCCTTCAAAGGCCTTGTGATAGAGGAGGCCTGGCAATGCCGAATATCATTCTTTACTACCAAGCGGCACGCTTGGCTCATTTGATTGAATGGGGTCACACTGACAACCAGGCCCGTTGGAGGGATATCGAACAGTCCCTTCTCCCTCCGGGAGTTAGATTAATAGACCTCCCTTGGATCCCCTCTCATTACTGGGAAAATCTCGTTACCACACACCCGGTGATTCTGGACACCCTCAAGTTCTGGGACCAGACCAGACACTTGCCCTCAATTGCCCCTCACCCTTCTCCATGCCAAACTATAGCCAGTGTTCTTTTTTGTTTACCGGACACTCACGTCCATTCTTGGTCCTCCCTTGGAGTTGACCGTATTATGGACCTCTATGACCATTCTAGTGGCATCTCTCACACGTTGATTTGTAATAAATTCCGCATTCCAGCACAGTTACAATTTGAGGCCTTCCGACTTTCTTCTATAGTCAGGTCTTGGGGATTCCCTAGAGACTGCATCAGAACAGTTACGAAATGGGAACAGCGATGGTCCCTATCCCACAAGACTAGAGGCTCCTTGTCATTTCTCTATGAGATGTTATTGGATCCCTCCTCTCAACCAAAGGTATCCCAATTTATAGCCTGGGAAACTGAACTCAACTTCGCGGCCGACGCCGACTCCTGGTATAGAGAATTGAAGTCCACTAGAAAGTTGCTACACTGTACTTCCCTCTGGGAACTCCATTACAAAATTACAGTCCGTTGGCACCTAGTCCCTACAACTCTCCACAGAATTTTCTCCTCTCACTCTCCTAACTGTTGGAGAAGCTGTGGTCAACTCGGAACCCAGGCTCATATCTGGTGGTTTTGCCCCCGGCTCTCTCCTGTTTGGCTCTGGGTAACTAACCTACTACACTCCATGGGTATTATTCTCCAACTAAGTCCCCAAAATGGCCTACTTCACCTCAATTTCCCACCACTTTCACCTACACATAAGGCTTTATCCATTTATCTCCTAATGGCTACTAAGTTAGAAATCGCTAAAGCATGGAAGCAGCTTTCCCCTCCTAGCACCTCACAGATTATAGCTACAGTCAACTATATATCAAAAATGGAAGCCTACTCCCATTCAGCACTTGATAAATTAGATTTCTACCAAGCTACTTGGGCCCCTTGGTGGGAAAAATTTCCCAACTAATCCAGTCTGACATTAACTCAATTATGCCCGCAGCCTTCTGAGATAACATTCCATCAAAGTAATATCTAATTAATTCTCCCCTACTACATACCTATATTTACCACCCTCCTTTCTGACTTCATATTCAATTTTTATAATCCTCCACCTATTTACTTATTTTCTTTCAATGTCAATTTTCTTTCACGTTTTATGTTTCTACATGTATTACCCTTCTACATGATCTGAGACTACCATTCGAGAGCACATACCCCCACTTAATTATATTGTTATTTTGATGTTCTCTATCAAAAAAAAAACTGAGGAAAAGATTGGTTGACATTTTATGTTATATTATAATATTGTTTAAAATGATACTCTTGACTCCACATTTGCTGTTGCCACTTTTACCTGTTGAGTGTATCTTTGAAAATGTCTTAACTGCATTGTATTTTTCTTGTCTTTCTTTGTTTTTTTTTTCTCTCTTTGTACCTTATGTTTTTCCTCAAATAAAAAATTGTTTAAAAAAAAAAAAAAAAAATTTGTAATTTTTAAGACCTGAATGTAAACTTTTATAAATAATTATTTGGCACACCAGTACTTGTGCTAGAGAAATATTCAACATTAATTTTACTATGTGCCCACATAGAAATCTATTATATGAGGGATTTAGCGCACTTGTGCTATATGACATACATATATCACTGCCCCTAGACAATCTTTTTAGTGGTAGCAAATAATTTTGGGTTTATAATATAATATAATATATATAATATAATAAGAGTGCAAAAATAGAAGCGCTCAAAGATGTTACTGTATAAAAGCTCATACTGGCCTTGAAGTTCGAAAGTGCCACGAGGCAGCAAGATATTCAAAAGGGATCTGATGTTACTGTATAAAAGCACTGATATTTTTGGGCTCCACTTGTAATATAGGATTTTTGTTTAAGTTATACTTGGAAAAAAAGGTGTTAGAGTTCATACTGGCCTTGATGTTCGAAAGTGCCATGAGGCGGCAAGATATTCAAAAGGGATCTGTTGCGATGCTTTCTCTGCGATGTTGAGAAAGCTGATTAAATATTCAAAAGAGCTGACAGTATTGTTTAAACGCATTTCAGAGGGTGGCAATGCTTCGCTGATACTGGCAATATTAAAAGCAGCATAGGCCAACTACATAAAAGGTTTAATGTAAATGATCCCTTTACACAGTATTGTACGACAATATAATTTACATGTGTCAACACAAACTCAGCCTGGTTCTTACAGTACAATAGTGAATTAAACATATCAATAATACACCTATAGTAGAAGGGAGATACTGGGTATATGATATATGTATAATTAGGATCTTTTCTGATATTTTGCTATCAAACCAATCCTGGTTGGTAGTTTTGTTATCCCGGCATCAAGTGGAGTGATAACAAAAAATCTATTAGGATAGGAGCGATAGGACCCAGGAGGAAGATGACTATTGTATAGGAGAATAATAAGGAGCTGAATACCAGAAATAGACCGGGAAGGTCAAAGCAGAGTCGACAAGCCAGGGGTCAAACCAAACAGTCACAGGAAGCAGAATCAGAATCCAGAAGAGTATTCAGAGAAATCCAAGGTCAGAACCAATCGGGCAACAAACAAGGTGAAATCAGCAGGCAGAAGAATAGTCAAAGGAGGTCAAGGTCACAAGCCAAAGTTCGATATCCAAATATATAGCACAAAACACACCCAGAGATAAACTCAATACAAGGGCAATGAAATATAGTTGCGCCAAAGGTGATGTGATGAGTCACACGTGCCGCAATACATCACTGGTGACGCGAGACGGAGCAACCTGGCATCAAAATAGTGTCATGGTATAGTTTTATTATACAGGGAGTGCAGAATTATTAGGCAAATGAGTATTTTGACCACATCATCCTCTTTATGCATGTTGTCTTATTCCAAGCTGTATAGGCTCGAAAGCCTACTACCAATTAAGCATATTAGGTGATGTGCATCTCTGTAATGAGAAGGGGTGTGGTCTAATGACATCAACACCCTATATCAGGTGTGCATAATTATTAGGCAACTTCCTTTCCTTTGGCAAAATGGGTCAAAAGAAGGACTTGACAAGCTCAGAAAAGTCAAAAATAGTGAGATATATTGCAGAGGGATGCATCACTCTTAAAATTGCAAACCTTCTGAAGCGTGATCATCAAACAATCAAGCGTTTCATTCAAAATAGTCAACAGGGTCGCAAGAAGCGTGTGGAAAAACCAAGGCGCAAAATAACTGCCCATGAACTGAGAAAAGTCAAGCGTGCAGCTGCCAAGATGCCTCTTGCCACCAGTTTGGCCATATTTCAGAGCTGCAACATCACGGGAGTGCCCAAAAGCACAAGGTGTGCAATACTCAGAGACATGGCCAAGGTAAGAAAGGCTGAAAGACGAGCACCACTGAACAAGACACACAAGCTGAAACGTCAAGACTGGGCCAAGAAATATCTCAAGACTGATTTTTCTAAGGTTTTATGGACTGATGAAATGAGAGTGAGTCTTGATGGGCCAGATGGATGGGCCCGTGGCTGGATTGGTAAAGGGAAGAGAGCTCCAGTCCGACTCAGACGCCAGCAAGGTGGAGGTGGAGTACTGGTTTGGACTGGTATCATCAAAGATGAGCTTGTGGGGCCTTTTCGGGTTGAGGATGGAGTCAAGCTCAACTCCCAGTCCTACTGCCAGTTTCTGGAAGACACCTTCTTCAAGCAGTGGTATAGGAAGAAGTCTGCATCCTTCAAGAAAAACATGATTTTCATGCAGGACAATGCTCCATCACACGCGTCCAAGTACTCCACAGCGTGGCTGGCAAGAAAGGGTATGAAAGAAGAAAATCTAATGACATGGCCTCCTTGTTCACCTGATCTGAACCCCATTGAGAACCTGTGGTCCATCATCAAATGTGAGATTTACAAGGAGAAAACAGTACACCTCTCTGAACAGTGTCTGGGAGGCTGTGGTTGCTGCTGCACGCAATGTTGATGGTGAACAGATCAAAACACTGACAGAATCCATGGATGGCAGGCTTTTGAGTGTCCTTGCAAAGAAAGGTGGCTATATTGGTCACTGATTTGTTTTTGTTTTGTTTTTGAATGTCAGAAATGTATATTTGTGAATGTTGAGATGTTATATTGGTTTCACTGGTAAAAATAAATAATTGAAATGGGTATATATTTGTTTTTTGTTAAGTTGCCTAATAATTATGCACAGTAATAGTCACCTGCACACACATATATCCCCCTAAAATAGCTAAAACTAAAAACAAAGTAAAAACTACTTCCAAAACTATTCAGCTTTGATATTAATGAGTTTTTTGGGTTCATTGAGAACATGGTTGTTGTTCAATAATAAAATTGATCCTCAAAAATACAACTTGCCTAATAATTCTGCACTCCCTGTATGTATATAACCTTTAGGT
This sequence comes from Bombina bombina, assembly GCF_027579735.1. Taxonomy (NCBI): domain Eukaryota; kingdom Metazoa; phylum Chordata; class Amphibia; order Anura; family Bombinatoridae; genus Bombina; species Bombina bombina. The sequence goes on from NC_069500.1 coordinate 510,954,846, forward strand.
ATGACTGTAAAACAGTTGTATTGTGTCCTTAGGCATGTTTTTTTACTTATTTTGAGAACGCAATTCCGCATTCACATTTGAGCTTACTTACCTGATACTGTGTATGCTCAACTTGTTTCAAAGACCAAGCATTGCCTGATACCTGTGCATGCTCACCTTGTTCCGGATACCAAGTATACTCACCTTGTACCTACGTATGCTCACCTTGTTCCAGAGACCAAGCATATGTACCTGATACCAGTGTATGTTCTCCTTGTTCCAGAAGCCAAAACATACTTACCTGATACCTGTGTATACTCACCTTGTTCCAGAGACTAAGCATACTTACTTTGTACCTGCGTATATCTTCCTGGTTCCTGAAAGACAAGCAGTCACGTCTCATACCAGTGTATGCTCACTTCATTCCTGAAGCTATACCTCTCTGGTATCCCATGATAGTCTCACCAACAGTACCTGCGGGTATCCTGTGCCTGCTGATAACCCTGTGTCTACTATACCAGTGATAACCCTCCTTAAACCAGCTGTGCCTGCTGTACCTATCTAGTATCCTGCAACAGTCTTACCAACAGTACCTGCTGGTTATTCTGTGGCTGTTGAGAACCCTGTGTCTACTATAGTGACAGCCTTCCTCAATCTAGCTGTGCCTGCTGTATTTACCTGATATCCTGTGACAGTCTCACCAACAGTACCCACTGGGTACCCTGTGCCTGCTGAGAATCATGTGTCTGTTAAACCAGTGACAGCTTTTCTCAAACCAGCTGTGCCAGCTGTACCTACCTGGTGTGATCTGTGACAGTCTCACCCTCTAGTGCACAATTCAAGCACCAATGTCCACTGGACTTTTTTTAATGCAAACTACTTAAATATTATGAACTTTGTATTGAACTTTTGTATTCTGCATTGGACCTATGTTCAGACTTGCTGTTTCTGTGATCTACAATTTGAACTACCAACTGTTCTTTTCCTTATTGCACAGTAAAGCCTTAAAAAGACTTTTGTTGTTTAGTGTATCTGTTCCTGCATTCTGAGTTCCACACACCCTAACTCCCTCACAATATAGGCATTCTGTGGGATTTTCAAGGGTGTTCCATGGGAGTAACCTGTATTTTATTGGGAAAAAATCTCTGTGGGTTTCTAATATTCAAAACACTGTCCTCCATTTTAACTATACACTTTCAGTCAAATCAGTCTCATCTGCTTTTCCGTGGCTACATTTCCCAGTATGACAAATGTACAATGACTGAATATTTTTTTTTTGTCTATTTTGTGTAAAAAACTTTTGAAGACAGATTCCCCCCACCCATCCTGCTGCATACATCGTAGCACTGTCGGCCAACTTTTGCTGAAGCTGCCATCTCCATTACATCCTATGGGAGACCCATCGCCATTTGTCAGAACAGCGAGGTTCAGCTATTTTTTTAATAAATCGCCAGACTGGCAAACCCAAAAAGACAATTTCTCATCAGCTTGACAATGTTTTTAATATCAGGCCCAGTGTACAGATTAATTAACTCCAGCTCTAATCGAAATTTAAAAAAGCATTACAAAGTTTAGTCAGCATCACCATTGATCTCTGTATGACTTCTTGTGAGACATACAAGAATTGAGAGACTGAGGTCCTTAAAATCTAAAGGTTGCCATATACAGTGGATATTGAAAAGAATCACCCCCCCTTGAAAATAATCACATTTGTTACTTTGCAGCCTAAAATAAAGAGAGACACAGTTTTTGTTTATCCAGTTGTAATTACTCAGTGCAACTTATAACATCCAAGTGAAAGATATAACACCAACATGTCAGGCAAAAGTAAAAACAATTTTAAAACAGAATCACTGAGTTGGAAAAATGATCACCCCCTTGTGTCAGTATTTTGTTGAACCACCTTTTGATTTAATTACAGCCTTTAGTCTGTTGGGATATGTCTCTACTAACTTGACACATCTAGACTGTGCAATATTTGCCCACTCTTCTTTTCAGAACTGCTCCAGTTCCATTACATTTGATGGTGACTATTTGTGGACTGCAGTCTTCAAATCATGCCACAGATATTAAATGGGGTTTAAATATGGGTTCTGACTAGGCTATTCAAGGACATTCACCTTTTTCTCCTTCAACCACCGTGTGGTCATTTTTGCTGTGTGCTTTGAGTCATTGTAATGTTGATAGGTAAACCTTCTTCCCAATGACAACTTCCTGGCAGAGGGCAGAAGATTTTCCTCAAGAATTTGATGGTGTTTTGCCCCATCCATTATTCCTTCTACAAGTGCTCCAGTGCATGCTGCAAAGAAACACTCCCATAACAGGATATTACCACCTCCATGCTTTCTTTACTGTAGGTATTGTGTTATTTGGATGGTTAGCTGTATTGGATTTCCTCCTCGTTTGGTGTTCAAGCCAAAAAATTCAATTTTACTCTCATCTGACCATAACACCCTTTTCCATGCGACTTCAGAATCTCCTAGGTGTGTTATGGCAAAGCTCAGTCATGACTGCATGTGGTCTTTCTTGAGGAGTGGCTTTTTTCTTGCAACCCTCCCTTACAAGCCACATTTGTGGAGAATTAGTGATATTGTTATCACATGCACACATAAATTGTCATAGATTCCTGCAACTGCCTCAGAGTTGTTTTGGGCCTCTTGGTAGCCTCTCTGACCAGTTTCCTCCTGGCTCTTCCATCCAGTTTGGAGCAACGTCCTGATCCAGAGAGGGTCTGTGTTGTACCAACCATATCCCGGAGATCTTTTGATAGTGCCTTGCCACCCATAGTTGATTGTTTGTTTCAGTTGCACTACCAGGGACTGAGGTGCTCCAGGAAAGCTCTTATCATGCTGAGCTAATCAATATGCCCACAGCTATTCACAGTTGAAGGTCAAATGGATTTGTGAGTGCAGATGAGAAGGTTATTAGGTGATTCACTCTTATCTTTCTCGCAGGTCTTTTTCTATGTCATTTGCCGCTGACTCCTCCTCTCTAATGCCTCTGTCTGTTGGAGTATGTCAAGGATCTGTTCTGGGTCCTCTACTCTGCTCCATTTAGACTTCTTTGCTGGGTAAACTTATCAACAGTTATGACTTGAAATATCACCTCTATGCTGATGACACCCAGATCTACCTCTCCACCCCTGCTCTCTCTCCCTCTGTCCTTTCTCATGTCAGCAACTGCTTATCTGGTATTTCTTACTGGATGGCAACTCACCACCTAAATATTAACATGTCCAAGACTGAGCTCCTTCTTACCCCCCTCAATCTCTATGCCGACTTCTTACTTCTCTATCCCTGTTAACGGCTTCACCATTTCCCCATCGCCCCAAGTCCGCTGCCTCGGAGTTACACTTGACTCAAAACTATCCTTAGTCCCCCATATCCAATCGCTTTCTACATCCTGTTGCAACCATCTACACAATAGTTACAAGATTCTCCCTTTTCTGAGTGCTAACACCACAAAGCAAATAATCCACTCCCTTGTTATTTCCTGACTTGACTACTGCAATAACCTACTTACTGGCCTTCCTCTTTCCCATTTCTCCCCCCTTCAATCCATCCTAAATGCCTCTGCCAGGCTGATCCACCTTTCCGGTTGCTCTGTATCTGCTGCACCTCTCTGCGAGTCCCTTCATTGGCTCCCCATTCACAGCAGAATTAAATTCAAAATTCTCAACTTTACATACAAAGCTCAAACCAATGCCGCTCCCCTCTACCTAACCTCTATAATAATCAAATATACTCCAGCCCGCCCACTAAGATCCAACAATGACCTGCTCCTTGCATTCGCGACTATCACCTCTTCTCATGCTAGACTACAGGACTTCTGTCGTGCAGCACCTACCCTCTGGAACACTCTCCCATGTGCTGTCAGGCTTTGCCCTAATCTTTCTTCCTTTAAATGCTCCCTGAAGACTTTTTTGTTCAGAGAAGCCTACCACCTAATTCAATAAAAAATGAATTTCACTTACCTAACATTTCCCTCATCTAACTCTGCATTAACATTTTTATCAATGTTGCAGTCCTCACCTCCTGTTTCTCAACCTCCTACCCTTCTAGATTGTAAGTTCCTGCGGGAATAGGGCCCTCAATTCCTCCTGTATCTGTTCGTAAATGTTGTCCTGTCTCTTACAAGTTTTATATAATTGTTTTATTTAAATGAATTGTATCTAAGGACAGTGCTGCAGAATATGTTGGCGCTTCATAAATAAAGTATAATAATAAAATAATAAAATAAGCTACCCACTTGATTGAGTTTACAAGTAATTTTAGGAGGGGGTTATCCTTTTCTGCAACTCAGTGATTCTGTTTTTGAATTGTCTTTATTTTTTCCTGACATGTTGGTGTTATGTCTTTCACTTGGATGTTATAAGTTGCACTGAGTAATTATAACTGGATAAACAAAATCTGTGTCTGTCTTTATTTCAGGCTGCAAAGCAAAATGTGATTATTTTTAGGGGGGGGGATTCTTTTCAATACCCACTGTATGTGAGACTTCCTAAAATTATCCATCAGTGCATCGAGATCCCTGAAAGGTTTGTCTAAAGGCAAATTTTACCTCTAACGACAGCTTTGTATCTTACCAAGTGGTATAACCTAGATTTCGATATGCAAAGACAAGACACATACACATAGTATACTTAACAAAAAAAAAAGCTCAATAAGAAAAGCACTTTAAAAGCTTATTGAATGTGCACTGTTCCATTGTAATAAAATTATGCATAAAAACGTGTATTAATAGAAATTTGTATTAGAAGTACAGCAGCAAAATGGGAACTTACATTATGAGGCCTATTTAACAAAGGTCTGTCCGACCTGATCCGACAGTGCGGATCAGGTCTGACAGACCTCGCTGAATACGGAGAGCAATACGCTCCCCGTATTCAGCATTGCACCAGCAGCTGTTGTGAGCTGCTGGTGCAACGCCGCCCCCTGCAGTTCACGGCCAATCGACCGCCAGCAGGGAGGTGTCAATCAACCCAATCATACTCAATCAGGTTGAATTGTGGCGATTTGTGTCCGCATGCTCTGAGCAGGCGGACAGGGTTATGGAGCAGCAGTCTTTAGACCACTGCTTCATAACTGCTGTTTCTGGTGAGCCTGCAGGCTCGCCAGAAACACGGGCCTCAAGCTCCATTCGGAGCTTGATAAATGGGCCTCTAAGAGGTCTATGTATCAAAGGTCTTGCGGACCTTATCCGACAGTGCGGATTAGGTCCGCAAGACCTCGCTGAATGCGGAGAGCAATATGCTCTCCGTATTCAGCATTGCACTAGCAGCTCACAAGAGCTGCTGGTGCAACGCTGCCCCCTGCAGACTCCCAGCCAATCGGCTGCCAGCAGGGAGGTGTCAATCAACCCGATCGTACTCGATTGGGTTGAATTGTGGCGATTCCTGTCTGCCTTCTCATAGCAGGCGGACAGGGTTATGGAGCACGGGTTTTTTGACCGCTGCTTCATAACTGCTGTTTCTGGCAAGTCTGAAGACTCGTCAGAAACACGGGCCCTCAAGCTCGATTTGAAGTGTGAAAATGTCTCCCTTAACTTTTATGTATAAAATGATGTTGAATGTAAGCGGTAAAACTTGTGTTTAACATAATTACTGAAAATACAGTTGAAAATTTAAAAGATTCCTTACATTTATTTTTTCAAATAAATATTGCAGCATTGTGGTCTGAAAAGGGATGTTCCTTGGGCTTGTATGAAGTTTTCTCCCACTTGTCATCAAAATTATCAAAGCATGTTGCTCTTCCAGGTCTCACTGTTTTTTCTTGCCAAATGAAATCTGGCCAAATGCACAGTGCCCTTAAAAACCCAAGGGAATAAATCTCCTTGCAAAACTACAAACAGTTGCAAGATTAGGTAAACTAAAAAAACAGTGTAATTTGTTTTCTATGTTCTTCAAAAAATATTGCTATAGGTGCCCAATGCTCCCTGTCCTTTTCACTCTTCCTGTGAAAATCTGCATTGCAGAAAGCAATATTACTTTTTATAGAAGTGAGCTCATAACTTGCTGGGATCTATAGGTTCAGCCTCTTTTGTTAAAGAATTTACCATATGAAGGTTGGCATATTATTTGTCACCATGCTGACACAATTTAGACATTTGGACCCTGAAAGAATGGAAGACAAAGAGAAATGAAGAGAGAGAGAGAGAGACAGAGGTAAAGAGAGAGAGCAAAAGCTCTATTTTGTACATCTTCAGGTAACAATAAGACATTAAAGTCAATAGTGTACTGTCATAGGGGCCTATCTATCAAGCTCCGAATGGAGCTTGATGCCCCGTGTTTCTAGCGAGTCTGCAGGCTCGCCAGAAACAGCAGTTATGAAGCAGCGGTCACAAAGACCTCTGCTCCATAACCCTGTCCGCCTGCTCTGAGCAGGCGGACAGACATCGCCGGAGTTCAACCCGATCGAGTACGATCGGCTTGATTGACACCTCCCTGCTGGCAGCCCATTGGCTGCGAGTCTGCAGGGGGCGGCGTTGCACCAGCAGCTCACAAGAGCTGCTGGTGCAATGCTGAATACAGAGAGCGTATTGCTCTCCGTATTCAGCGAGGTCTGGCGGACCTGATCCTCACTGTTGGATCAGGTCCGCCAGACTTTGTTAAATAGAGGCCATTGTGTACAGCCTCAGCATCAGGCCACCCTTACCATTTGCGGTCCCCTGGGCAAGACAAATTTCTCCCCACCCCCCATTTGCCCCCCCATGTATTCCCTGCCTACTGTATGGATCACCCCAGCTCTATCCCAAAGTTTTTAAACCTTAAAGAACACACAGGTGTAAGGTTGACTATGAAGTAGCCACAAATAAATATTAGACAAATCTTCTGAGCATAGGCACAATCGGAATTTCTGTCTCTCTAGTTTTTACTAAACAGTAAAACGGCTCATGTTGCTCTAGAAAATGTATGACATCAAGCTAGATATGCATTCCTGTAGAGACGACAGTCCCCTTGTGGGACTGTGAAAGGAAATAGTGGACACTGCATAAATGGAGTAAACAAAAAAATAAAAGTTGAAATTCTTTTAAAATTTTGAATAATAGATATTGCAACAATTTCTATTAAAAGCAAAACAGGTCACTGACATAAAAAAACAATCATTGATATTCAAAACAGACCATAATAATACTCTGATGCTTAACCAATGGTCTATTATGGGCAAGCCTTAAAGGGACAAATTATTAGAGCATGTTCAACCCCAATTCCGAAAAGTTGGCACAGTATGGAAAATGCCAAAAAAAAATCAATTCACCTGTACTTTATTGAAAACACATTATTAACGCATTATTTGATGTTTAACTTTATGAATTTAATGTAATTTTTAAACTATATCAAGAAGAAAAGATGCAGTACCACACTCCGTAAAATAAAATATACCTTTATTTGAAAATCTTTAAAATTTCAGTTACGAAGAGTAGTGACATCCTGCCACTAGTTTGGAGAGAGAGCGCAGCACACGGGCTTATGCGTTTCGGCAGATTGCCGTAATCATAGCCTGGTGTGTGTCTGTCCTCCTTGGCTTTAAGAACACCTAAAACTTTTCTGATAGGATAAAAAATACGCTTATCCCTCCTTCTAATGCAGAGCAATTCAGGAATACCTGCAATTTAAGATTAACTGTTTAAGTACTCTTTAATTCCTATGTATGTGCATAATGATAGTATTTGACATATTTAAAAGGAATTATATTGACATTCTGGACATGTTTCCTTCTTAGAAATTTTGGAGAGTTAGATACACTATTTAATCTTATGTTTCCTTAATATATGTAATATATATATAGTGTTAAATAGAGGTATAAAGAGATATAAAAATTTCATATGTGACACACACACCTGCACACTTAAATGTACACATATATGCATGTTACACATATATCTAAGCTTATTGTGGTAATAGGGAAAGTGAAATGGAATTGTGTTATTCCCAATAATTAATAATATCGTATCTGGAATTCAGACCTTCTGGGATTCTGGTTCTGAGTCTCAATATCCAGAACATCTCCCTTCTCGCCAGGAGTTTGTCTCCCCTTTTGGGAACTTTTACTTCCTCAATGGCACACCATTTCAGTGTGCTTATTTCACCATTGTGATTTTCAGTAAAGTGCTGCACTAGGGGTGTTTGTGATTTACCTCTCGTGATGGTGGATATATGCTCCCGTATTCTTGTCTTAATGTCCCTAGAGGTAAGACCTATGTATTGAACTCTGCACACTTGGCATGTGAGCATGTATATCACACTCATGGTCGTGCAGTTCATACATGTTTTAATCTGAAAAACCTCTCCTGTCACATGTGACTTGAATGACTTAGTTTTATCAAGGTAATCACACGGTTTACATTTTTTGTGACCGCAGTTGTACATGCCCCTGCTGGTCATCCAAGTGCCTTGGGATTTGGTTTGAGACTTAAGTTCTGTAGGTGATAATAGTGACCCCAAAGTGGGACACTTTCTAGAGCTACACCTTTCACCCCTCTTAACCACCTTGATAAGTTTGTCGTCAGCTGCCAAAATTGGGAAATGTTTCCGTATTATATGTGCAACTAGTGGAAACTGAGCACTATAACTTGTGACAAATGTCACCCCTTTATAGTCTTCTTTTTGTTTTCGTCTACCTCTGAGGAAAGTATCTCTTGTCCTAGGCTCGACCTGCATTCTAGCTTTCTTTATTACTTTATAGGTGTAACCTCTATCTTTTAGCCTTTGTTCCAAGGCAGCTGCCTCCTGAAGATAATCTCCATCATTTGAGCAATTTCTCTTCAGGTGAATGAATTTGCCTTTTGCTACTGCTGCTGCTGTATGCTTTGGGTGGCAACTACTGCCATGTAGCAGTTTGTTTCCACTAATAGGCTTTCTGTACACTTTGGTGGTAACCTTATTTTCTCTTGTACCCGTCAATACTAGATCCAAATAGTTAATCTTAGTGGGATTGTGTTCAAAAGTGAAACTCATGCCCACATCATTATCATTGAGAGTTTCTATGAATCTCACAATGTCTGTAGGATCCCCTCTCCAGATAAATAGGAGATTGTCAATGTATCTCCTATACATGACGATTCGATCCTTGTAGATGTTTCTATCTCCAAAGATGTGGAAAAATTCCCACCAACCTAAGAATAGGTTGGCGTACGATGGGGCAAATTCCACATCTCTGGAGATAGAAAACATCTAGGAACTGGAAAAAATTGTGGGTCAAAAGGTACCTGGTCACTTTCAATACATAGTCCTGAAATTCTCTTGAAAAATCTGAGTAGTTTCTAAGAAAGAATTTTATAGCCCGTAGGCCTTCCTCATGAGGGATCAAGGAATATAGGGATACGGCATCCACTGTTATCCACTGATAATCTTGATCCCAAGCTTGTGTTTCCATCATACTAAGAACATGCTTAGTGTCCTTAATATATGACGGAAGTGATTTTACAAAAGGTTGTAATATACTGTCTAACCACTGGGAGAGGGGTTCTAAAAGGGACCCTATCCCACTTACTATGGGGCGACCTTGTATGTCATTAAGCAACTTATGGACTTTGGGTAAGTGATGGAACAGGGGTGTTCTTGGATTATCTACCAATAAAAACTCAGTAGTTTTCAAATCTATGCACCCCTGTTCCATCCCATCGTCCAATAAATGACATAATTCTCTTTTAAAGGTCTCAGTGGGGTCCCTTTCCAGGGTGATGTAATTCCTTTCATTGCCTAATTGTCTCAATGCCTCTTTCACATAGACATCCCTATCCAAAATTACCACTGTCCATCCCTTGTCCGCATCTTTGATAACAAGTTCAGTGTCTTCCTGCAACTGTTTTAATGCTATTCTTTCTTCACCTTTCAAATTGTGTCTCGTGGGGACAGTACTATCTTTGAGGGCAATCAGATCTTTTTCCACTCGATTAAAAAATGTCTCTATGATGGTCCCTCTGCTATGTATGGGATAAAACACAGACTTGGGTTTAAAACTTGTCCCTTTATTGATGTGACCATGTTCTATACTTGCATCAAACTGCAGACCTTGTAGTGTTACCTCATCACATGCTTCCTGGAAGCTCAATTTTATAGGTTCTGTCTCCATGTCTGTACACATATTCTCAGAGACTTCAGTGTCCTCCCCTCCATCAAAGTGTTCTTTCAAAGTTATATTTCTCACCAGTTTGTTGACATCAATGATGGTCTGGAATACACTGAAGTCTGTGGTTGGGGAAAAAGACAATCGATATTGCAAAACATTAAATTGTGCCTTAGTTAGATGTTTTTTTAGACAGATTATTCACATTGCCTATTTGTACTTGGTTTATGCCTTTTGCCCTCTCAGTTGGTATCTCTCCTGTGATGTATTTACATTGGGAACTGTTCTCACTGCTGTGCCCATTGGAAAAACCTGCTCAATTTATATGGCTTCTGACCTCTGTGTTTCTCTATTTGTGGGTGTATATCTGGTTTCTCTTTGTTTACACACATTTCAAATCTGATCACTGCACGTTCCAAAAAAGGATTAATAGTGATGTGACAAGTTGAAATAAGAAGGTGATGTGAAACAGGTGAGACAATCATTTAATCATAGTATATAAGGAGCCTCCAAAGGCCTAGTCCTTCAATCTGCCAACAGATGCGTCAGCGAATAATCCAACACTTTGACAACTTTGACAACATTCCCCAACATTCCCCAAAGACAAATTGGTAGGATTGTGGGCATTTCACCTTCTACAGTGCACAATATAACTAAAAGATTCAAGGAATTCGGTCAAATCTCGGTGCATAAAAGGCAAGGCCAAAAACCACTTCTGAATGTGCATGATCTCTGATCCCTCAGATGCCACTGTCTCAAAAACTGTCATGAGTCTATAATGGATATCCTGACATGGGCTCGGGAATACTTTGGTAAACCTTTGTCAGTCAACACCATTCGCCTCTGCCTCCACAGATGCAAGTTAAGGCTTTACTATGCAAAGCAGAAGCCATACATCAACTCTGCCCAAAAGTGCTGCCAACTTCTCTGGGCGCAGTCTCATCTGAGATGGACAGTAGCACAGTGGAATCATGTTTTGTGGTCCGACGAGTCAACATTTTCTCCCGAGTCAAAGAGGGAAAGGACCATTTAAGCTGTTATAAGCATCAGGTCCAAAAGCCAGCGTCTGTCATGGTATGGGGGGGCTGTCAGAGTGCCCATGGCATGGGTAACTGAAACATCTGTGAGGGAACCATTAATACAGAAAGATATGTATAAATTTTGGAGCAACATATGCTGCCATTCAGACATCATCTTTTTCAGGGACATCACTGCATTTTCCAGCAGGACAACACCAAACCACATTCCCGAATTCCAAGCCCATGATTTTGTAAGTAGAGAGTGGGGGTGCTTGCATGACCTGCCTGCAGTCCTGACCTGTCTCAGATTGAGAATGTGTGGTGCATTATAAAGCACAAAATAAGGCATTGAAGGCCTGTACAGTTGTGCTGCTGAAGACATGCATAATGGATCAATGGTGGAAAATTCCGCTTGCTTAACTTAACCAACTGGTGTCTTAAGTGCCCAAACGCTTAATAGGTGTTATTAAAAGAAAAGGTGATGTTTCACAGTGGTAAACATTCGACTGTCCCAACTTTTTTTGAGTGTGTTGCAGTCATCAGATTTGAAATGAGTGTATATTTTCAAAAATACATGAAATTTACATAGTAAAACATCAAATAATGTGTTAATAATGTATTTTCAACATAGTACAGGGTGAATTTAATTTTCAAATTTTACTCTTTTTGTTTGTTTTTTGGTATTTTCCATACTGTCCAAACTTTTTTGGAATTGGGGTTGTAATTTTAACATTAGCGACCCTGCAATGCTATGTTAAAATACTACTCGGTAGCCACAAATCACTGCTGGTGCAGAGGGGAAATTGATGGTTACCCAATCAGCAGCAATAATTACACAGCTGGGTTGCACAATTACCACTGCCGATTGGGTCAGCAGCCTTAACTACTTGATACCAGCAATGCTCTGTGGCTCCTGGTCGGCACTTTAACTATGTGTTTAACCATTTTGCAGGATGGTTGCTAGTGTTAAAATTAAATGCTTTAACAATTAGAGCATTAATTTATTCCACTTTAATTGCCCTTTAAAAAAAAAAAAAATCACATTAGCACACTTTATGACATTACAATTCACAACATAAGATTTTTAAACCTTATAATCTTTTATTTCAGTCTCTCTGGAGGCAATTAAAAAGAAGAAGAAAAAAAAACCCACAATACATTACTATATGTATAAAGCATAGCTTGTTGACAGCAAAGCTCACTAATTTTTTCAAAGTCTCAAAACAGTTGCTTAGCATTACCTGCAAGGAAAACTTTTCAAAATGTTTCTATTTTAGAGCTATAGATTATTCCTCTCTGCAGTTCACCCAGGCAGCTCCTCCCACCCCATGTGACCTCCAGCTCCTCTGATATACAGCTTGCCTAAAGCTAACTACAGTTAACCCCTTGGCTGCCAACAGGTGCTGCAACATATCTCACAGCCGCACATTCTGGCAGCTGTGGGGTTAAAAGAAATAAAAGAGCCTTGTTTTTGCAGTAGCTCAATGTTATGCCAAAGAAGTGACTTACTGCTGAGCAGGGAGTACTCACTGTGTGCAGAGGGGAGAGTCACTGATAGCACTACAGCCAGGGCTGCAATCAGGGGGTGACAGGGGCCCAATGGGCCAGGGGGCCCCATGAGGCAAGAACAACTATAATTTAAAAAATATATATATTATTTTTTAATTTTGGCAGCCACCAGATGGTACTACAGCAGAGTGCAATTGAGTGTGGCAAATGTTATTACGAGGTGTAAAGCCTTAGCATTTGAGAGGATTTCTGAGTGTGCACTAAACCACTATGCACAGTGTGAGACAAACTTGGCACTTCAATTTGTACAGTGTGCCTGAGTCAGACGGCAGATCACGTTCATTTGCAGAGGAGGTAGGGCTTACTCAGTAAATGTTTTTATTTCTTTGTGCAATTGTGGATTGTAACTTCAGTGTGGTAGTATTTGTATGGTGGGGCCAGGGGTCCATAAAGACACATTTATTTTAGCAATATGCAGCATTGTATTTATGATTATTTGACAATGCTGTAGAAATTCTATATTTAAAGCCATGCAGAAATGTTTCCTCCTCAATACACACATGGTAGGTGCCCTTTGGCAGATATGAGTTTTTTTTTATTAATATATATTTTAATTACATTCCAGTTTACTACCCCTTTATGCAAGGGCTTTCCAGATGCAAGGAGGCATTTTATCTAAGATTTTTACATCTGCATAAAATGTTATACTCTCAGACTAAGATTGCTCAGTGTTTGAAATGAGACCGTTTAACGTAACACTCTTCAGTTTACACTACAGCTGACTTAATTTTGAAATACATACAAACAAGCCTAAATCCTGCATTTAACCAGATCTAATGGTATGAGACTGAGTACCACAGCTTATGGTTCCACAAAGACCATATAGAGTACAGCATTTTCAAAATCCATAAGTACAGCTTACAGATGGGTACATTTGTACACCATATTTAAAGTGGTGCTCTTGTTTGGGGAAAACGGAGGGAACAAATCAAACATATGTCAACCTTTCAAAAGTACTTTTTTTCATCTAGCCATCTACCCACATCATTAATGTACAATTTTGAATTCACAGAATTATATTTTTTTGCACTTTTACAAATATGATTCTTTAAAAAGTGATCTCTTAATTTCTGCAATTTTTTTTATCATGCATGTCACACACTGTTGATTTTAGGGGATGCAATGTGCAGAAAGTGTTTCTGTGGGTGTCTGTGTTTATGTCTTTTGGCTTTTGTTTGTGTCTCTATGAGTGTGTATGTATTTTTTTTTCCTGTGGGTCTCTCTGTGAGGGTGGGTGTGTATGTCTTTGTGCATTTTCTGTGGATGTCTGTGAGGATGTGTGCGTATGTCTTTGTGCTTTTTCTATGGGTGTCTCTGTGAAAGTGTGTGTATGTATGTCTGTGCATTTTCTCTGGATACCTCTTTGAGGGTGTGTGTGTTTGTCTTTGTGTGTTTTCTGTGGATGTCTCTGTGAGGGTGTCTGTGTGTTTGTATTTATGTCTGTGTTTTCTGTGGATGTCTCTGTGAGGGTGTGTGTGTATATCTGTGTGTTTTCTGTGGGTGTCTCCGTGAGGGTGTGTGTATGTCTGTGCATTTTCTGCGGGTGTCTCTGTGAGAGTGTGTGTATGTCTCTGTGTGTTTTCTGTGAATGTCTCAGTGAGGGTGTGTGTGTATGTATCTCTTTGTGTGTTTTATGTGAGTGTCTCTGTGTGTGTGTGTGTGTGTGTATGTAAGTCTTTGTGTGTTTTCTGACTCTGTCGGCATTTCCTTGGGTTTATTTGCAAGTTTGTGTTTGAGTTTGTGTGTGTGTGTCAATTGTCTGTTCCTTTTTAGGACATTTTGACCTTACTACTGATTAATCGCATCTTTCTACAGACTTTGAGACTAATGAGACCTTTCCGGAAGTCACCAATCCACCATTTAACCTTTAAATTATTGTTTAATCAGTTCAGGGCCCATCCTTTCAGCCACTGCATGTTGTTGTCATCATTTAGTTGGCATCTTCCTTTACAAAAAGATAATCAGAACTCCATATTTTGTTTTCTAAATCTCCTTTTTTGACTAAACTGTAGTCTACCTCATAACTTGTCAGGTCAATGTAAACAAGTGCTGAGTGTCTGTTTGGGTGTCTGTGTCTGAGTGTGTTTGTGTGTTTCTTTGCATGTCTGCACCGGATGGATGAAGATAGAATATGCCTTCTGCATAAAGGCTTCTTGCTGCTTGGATGAGGACTTCGCCAGCTGGATGAAGATCGAAGAGGCAGCCTGGATGAAGACTTCTTGCCACTTGGATGAGGACTTTGCCGGCTGGATGAGGATGGATGTCCAGACTTCAATAACTGTAAGTGGATCGTCGGGGGTTAGTGTTAGGTTTTTTAAGGGTTTTTTGGGAGTTTTTTTTTTTAGGTTAGGGTTTTGGGCAATTCGTAAAAGAGCTAAATGCCCTTTAAAGGGCAATGCCCATCCAAATGCCATTTTCAGGGCAATGTTTAGCTTAGCTTTATTTAGATAGGTTTTAATTTGGGGGTGTTGGTTGGGTGGGTGGTGGGTTTTACTGTTGGGGGGTTGTTTGTATTTTTTATTGCACTGTAAAAGAGCTGGTATCTTTGGGGAAATGCCCCGCAAAAAGCTCTTTTAAGGGACATTGGCAGTTTAATGTAGGCTAGGGTTTTTTTATTTTGGGGGGGTGCTTTTTTATTTTGATAGGGCTATAAGATTAGGAGTAATTCGTTTTTATTTTTGATCATTTTTGTTTTTTATTTTTTGTAATTTAGTGTTTATTTTTTGTAAGTTAGTAAATTGTATTTTATTAATTTAATATATTTAATTTTATTGTAATATTAGGTTTTAGTGTGTCAGGTTAGGTTTTATTTTACAGGTAAATTTGTATTAATTTTAACTAGGTAGCTAGTAAATAGTTAATAACTGTTTACTAACTAGTCTACCTAGTTAAAATAAATACAAACTTACCTGTGAAATAAAAATAAAACCTAAGATAGCTAAAATATAACTTTTAATTATGTTGGAGCTAGCTTAAGTTTTTATTTACAGGTAAGTTTGTATTTAGTTTTAAATAGGAATTATTTAGCTAAAATTTGTAAGGTTTATTTAGATTTATTTTAATTATATTTAAGTTAGAGGGTGTTAAGCTTAGGGTTACGTTAGGGTTAGGATTAGGGGTTAATATATTTATGTAGAGTTAGTGATGTGGGAGGTCAGACTTTTAGGGGTTAATAATTTATTTCATTATATTTTGTTGTGGGGGGCTTGCGGTTTAATTGTTAATAGGGTTATTATAGCGGCGGTGTGGGTGGACGGCAGAATAGGGGTTAATAATCTTTAAATAGAGTTTGCGATGCAGGAGGGTGGTGGTTAAGGGGTTAATAGGTTTATTATAATGGCGACGATGTGGGGAGTGGCGGAATAGTGGTTAATACATTTTTAATAGTGGCGGCGAGGTCTGGAGCGGCAGATTAGGGGTTAAAAAATTTAATTTAGTATTTGCGATGCGGGAGGGCCTTGGTTTCGGGGTTAATAGGTAGTTTATGGGTGTTAGTGTACTTTTTAACAATTTATTTTACTGCTCACTTTTTGACCTCCCAGGCAAACTCGTAATACCGGCGCTATGGATGTCCCATTGAAAAAGAACTTTTTAAAAAGTGTGGTACTGATGTTGCGTGACCGCCAAAAAGGTGTGTGGTACACCTATACCTACAAGACTTGTAATAGCTGCTTTATGAGCCATAACGCGGCTTTTTCACTTATAACGCCAAACTCGTAATCTAGCTGATAGTCATTTAAACATACATTAAATTATATTAAAGGTGGATAGATATTGCTTTATACACCTAAGCTTTCAACTTAAATCACAAACTAAAGGAGGAATTGCAGCCACTTTTTGTCTGAAGCTACATTTTTGTACATCTCTAATGAGAAGCAGATTTTTTTTCTGACAAACATATGGATTATGAGTTTTGCACTAAACAAGGTGCGAAAATAATGCTAAAAAAATTGCGTTATTGCACTCTCCATAGTGCTGCCATTACGAGTTACTTAAAAACGACTCCTTGTGCTGTGCGGTATGGTGTGTTAAGCTCCATACTGCACAAAAGCCAAGGGCTGAGTTTACGTGCTCATGCACGCTTTCCCCCATAGACATCAATGGGGAGAAAGTGTTAGAAAAAAACTAACACCTGCAATCGCGGAATGGAGATCACTGTAACGCAACCCCATTGATGTCTATGGGGAAAAGAAAGTTACATTTAAACACCCTAACATAAACCCCTAGTCTTGACACCCCAAATCCGCTGCTCCCCGACACTAATAAAAGTTATTAACCCCTAATCTGCCACTCCCCGAAATCCCCATCACTAATAAAATACATTAACTCCTAATCTGCCGCCCCCGACATCGTCGACACCTAAATAAAGTGATTAAACCCTAATCCACCACTCCCCAACAGCGTCAACACTAAATAAACGTATTAACCCCTAAACCGCCGCCCCCCACATCGCAACTAATAAATAAACCTTTTAACCCCTAAACCACCAGACCCCCACATCGCAAAGCACTAAATTAAACTATTATCCCCTAAACCTAACACCACCTAACTTTATATTAAAAGTTACAATATAACTATCTTAAAAATAATTAAAAACTTACCTGTGAGATAAAAAAACTAACATTAAACTATAAATTAACTTAACATAACTATTCTAATAAAATAAAATAAACTACAAATTAAAAACCTAAATAAAAATTTTTTTAAAAAAACTAATACGAAAAAAAATTACAAATCTAAAATTACGAAAAATAAAAAACTCTAAGATTACAAAAATAATAAACAAAATTATAAAAAATAAAAACAATTACACCTAATCTAATAGCCCTATAAAAATAAAAAAGCCCCGCAAAATAAAAACACCCCCTAACCTACCATAAGCTACCAATAGCCCTTAAAAGGGCCTTTTGTAGGGCACTGCCCTAAGTTACACAGCTCTTTTACATAGAAAAAAAATACAAAGTCCCCCCAACAGTAAAACCCACCCAAAAAAAAACAAATCTAACACTAACCCCATAAAATCTACTCACGGTTCCTGAAGTCCGGACATTCATCTCCATCCAGGCGGCGAGAAGTCTTCATCCAGGTGGTGACACCTTCATCCATCTCGGAGACGTCTTCTATCTTCATCCCGACGGTGCAGAGTGGAGCTATCCTGGACTGAAGTTGAATGCAAGGTACCCATTTCAAAAAGTCATACGATGAATTCCTATTGGCTGATTTGATTCTTCAAATTCAAATCAGCCAATAGGATGAGAGCTTCTGAAATCCTATTGGCTGTTCAAATCAGCCAATAGGATGAGAGCTTCTGAAATCTTATTAGCTGTTCAAATCAGCCAATGGGATTTCAGTAGCTCTCATTCTATTGGTTGTTTTTTCGCCTGGATGAAGACTTCTCACCGCCTGGATAGAGATGGATATCTGGACTTTAGGAACCGTGAGTAGATTTTTTGGGCTTAGTGTTAGTTTTTTGTTTTTTTTGGGTGGGCTTTTTTTTTAGATTAGGGAAGGGCACCGTAAAAGAGCTGAATGCCCTTTTAAGGGCAGTAAAAGAGATGAATGCCCTTTTAAGGATTTTGTAGATTTAGGGGTTTTATTTTTGGGGGTTGGTTGAGTGGTGGATTTTACTGTTGGGGGATTTTGGATTTTTTTTTTAGGTAAAAGAGCTGTTTAACTTAGGGCAATGCCCTACAAAAAGGCCCTTTTAAAGGGACAGTATACACTCATTTTAATATAACTGCATGTAATAGACACTACTATAAAGAATAAGATGCACAGATACTGATATAAAAATCCAGTATAAAACTGTTTAAAAACTTACTTAGAAGCTGCCAGTTTGGCTCTGTTGAAAAGGTAGCTGGAAAGCCCACTGCAAGTGGCAAATAAGACACTCCCCCCCTCCCCCTTCTTTTGCATATGAAAAGACCCTTTACACAAACAGGAGCAAGCTGGAGAAGGTAGCTGACTGTATTCACTTAAAACTTTGGGGCTTGGTTAGGAGTCTGAAAATCAGAGTAATGTTATTTAAAAATAAGCAAAACTATACATTTATTTTTTAAAAAACTTTATGGGCTATATAAATAGATCATCTACAAAACATTTATGCAAAGAAAAAATTAGTGTATAATGTCCCTATTGGGGAGTTTATTATAGTTTAGGGGGTGTTTTTATTTTGGGGGGCTTTTTTATAGGGCTATTAGATTAGGTGCAATTGTTTTTATTTTTGATAATTTCATTTACTATTTTTTTGTAATCTTAGTTTTTTTTTATTTTTTTCATAGTAATAGGTTTTTTAAAATTTTTAATTTAGATTTTTAATTTGTAGTTTGTTTTATTAGAACAGTTATGTTAGGTTCATTTATAGTTTAATGTTAGTTTTTTATTTCACAGGTAAGTTTTTATTTATTTAAATATAGTTATATTGTAATTTTATTTTAAAATTAGGGGGGGTGTTAGGTTTAGGGGATTATAGTTCAATTTAGTGTTTTGCAATGTGGGAGGCCGGTGGTTTAGGAGTTTATAGGTTTAGTTTAGTAGTTACAATGTGGAGGGCTGGAGGTTTAGGGGTTAATAGGCTTAGTTTATTAGTTACAATGTGGGAGCTGGAGGTTTAGGGGTTAATAGGTTTAGTTTATTAGTTACAATGTGGGGGGATGGAGGTTTAGGGGTTAATACTTTATTATAGTTTTGGCGATGTGAGGGGCCGGCAGGTTTATGGGTTAATAGGTTTATTTAATAGTCGTGATGTGGGTGGGCGACAGATTAGGGGTTAATAAGTTTAATATAGTGCTTGGGATGTGGGAGGGCGGCGGTTTAGGGGTTATTAGGTAGTTTATGGGTGTTAGTGTACTTTGTAACATTTTAGTTATGAGTTTTGTGAAACATTTTTGTTTCGCAAAATACATAACTACTGTTCTCAGATGGCGGAATGGATC